>NW_027067775.1:291513-313945 GCF_032884065.1 Artemia franciscana
AGCCTCAAGCCTGTTTCCTTGCTGTTCTTTTGATTCCTCGGCACGCTTTCTGTTCTTTCTTTCTCTATCAGCCTCAAGCCTGTTTCCTTGCTGTTCTTTTGATTCCTCGGCACGCCTTCTTTTTTCACTTTCTCTTTTAGCAGCAAGTCTGCTTCCGCGTTGCTCTGGTAGTTCCTCGGCACGCTTTCTGTTCTTTCTTTCTCTATCAGCCTCAAGCCTGTTTCCTTGCTGTTCTTTTGATTCCTCGGCACGCTTTCTGTTCTTTCTTTCTCTATCAGCCTCAAGCCTGTTTCCTTGCTGTTCTTTTGATTCCTCGGCACGCCTTCTTTTTTCACTTTCTCTTTTAGCAGCAAGTCTGCTTTCGCGTTGCTCTGGTAGTTCCTCGGCACGCTTTCTTTTCTGACTTTCTCCATCAGCAGCAAGTTTTTTGGCATAGACTCTTTGAGCATCTTCATCGGCTTTTGCCATGGTAAGTTCATCAGTCATTGTAAACTTAAACATTAATAGATTTCTACGTGAACATATGTCTTAAATATCTTGAATGACGTCACCGTCATAGCAAAAATGACGACAACTAATTTCATGACGTCAGTCAACACAGAAACATGACGTCACCTGATCCACAGACATACACACAGACAGACAACTTATTTTTATATCTATAATAGCTGTTGGGGTGGCGCTTCGCGCCACCCCAACACCTAGTTGGTGGGGGCGCTTCGCGCCCCCCCCCCCCCAAGCCCCCCCGCGCGCGTAAGTCGTTACGCGCCATATTAGTTACGCGCCATTGTAGTTGTGTCCCTATGTCCCACCTGTGAATATAGATATATATATATATATATATATATATATATATATATATATATATATATATATATATATATATATGTTTTTAACTACGTAAAACTTGCGAATATACAACATTCTTTGCTGTCCCATTGTCTGTGCATATAAATAGATTGTCAGGTTTACCGACTCTTGAACATGCAACATATAATGGTCCATGGGAAAACAATCCGTATTCAGATCTATACCTCATGATTCTAATGATTGCCCTTGAGCTTTGTTGATGGTGATTGCTAATCGACCATTCCCTGAGTCGCCATCGTCATTTATATATCCCCCTGTGCACCCCGGCGTCCCCTTTGTAGTTATGTCCCTGTGTCCCGGTCGTCATTTATATTCCCTGTGTCCCGGTCGTCATTTGTGTCCCGGTGTTCCAGTCTGTGATTTCTCTTTGAGTGTCCCGGGCGTCATTTATATTCCTTGTGTCCCGGTGTCCCGGTCGTCATTATATCCCCCTGTGCCCCCCGGCGTCCCCATTGTAGTTGTGTCCCTGTGTCCCGGTCGTCATTTATATTCCCTGTGTCCCGGTCGTCATTTGTATCCCGGTGTCCCGGTCTGTATATACATTCGTTTTTTAGTTTTGTTTTTCTCCTTTATTTTTTTCCTTTTTTCTTTTTTTTTCTTTTTTAGTTTATTTAGATTTTTAGATTTTTTAGTTTTTTTTATTAGTTTTTAGTTTTTTTGTAGTTTTTACCATTTTTTTAGTTTTTTTTTAGTTTTTTTTTTTTTACTTATGTCCTGGTCGTCATTTATACTCCCTGTGTCCCGGTCGTCATTTGTGTCTCGGTGCTTTGTTGATTGCTAATTTATATTATATTTATATTTATATTTTTTATATTTATTAATATTTTTTTAGTTTTCTTTTTCTCTTATTTTTCAGTTTTTTCCTTTTTTTTAGTTTTTTCTTTTTTAGTTTTTAGTTTTTTTTTTGTTTTTTACCTTTTTTTAGTTTTTTCAGTTTTTTTTAGTTTTTAGTTTTTTTACCTTTTTTTAGTTTTTTTAGTTTTTTAGCTTTTTTAGTTTTTTTTCTTTTTAGTTTTTTTTGTAGTTTTTACCTTTTTTAGTTTTTTTTCTTCTTTTGTATTAGTGTGAAATAATTCAGACGTCATATGCGGACAAACACGACGTCACTCGACAGACAGACAGACAGACATAACCCACAAACAACCTGACAATCTATTTATATGCAAAGACAATGGGACAGCAAAGAATGTTGTATATTCGCAAGTTTTACGTAGTTAAAACCATATATATATATATATATATATATATATATATATATATATATATATATCTATATTCACAGGTGGGACATAGGGACACAACTACAATGGCGCGTAACTATTATGGCGCGTAACGACTTACGCGCGCGGGGGGGGCTTGGGGGGGCGCGAAGCGCCCCACCAACTAGGTGTTGGGGTGGCGCGAAGCGCCACCCCAACAGCTAGTATATCTATATATCACACACTATCTATATTCACAGGTGGGACATAGGGACACAACTACAATGGCGCGTAACGACTTACGCGCGCGGGGGGGGCTTGGGGGGGGCGCGAAGCGCCCCCCACCAACTAGGTGTTGGGGTGGCGCGAAGCGCCACCCCAACAGCTAGTATCTATATATATAAAAATAAGTTGTCTGTCTGTCTGTCTGTGGATCAGGTGAAGTCATGTTTCTGTGTTGACTGACGTCATGAAATTAGTTGTCGTCATTTTTGCTATGACGGTGACGTCATTAATGGTATTTAAGATATGCGTTCACGGAAAAATGTTTAATTGTAAAATGACTGAAGGACCTACAATGGCAACAGCCGAGGAAGCTGCTCAAAGAGTCTATGCTAAAAAACTTGCTGCTGATAGAGAAAGTAAGAAAAGAAAGCGTGCCGAGGAATCACAAGAACAGCAAGAAAACAGGCTTGCAGCTGATAGAGAAAGTAAGAAAAGAAAGCGTGCCGAGGAATCACAAGAACAGCAAGAAAACAGGGTTGCGGCTAAAGAACGCAAAACCGCGCAGTTAGATGAAAATCCACCTGAAAAGCTAGAGTCAAAACATATCAAAACTGAAAATGATAGCGATGATGATTGGGTTTGGGATTTTGACTTGGATAAGGTCATCAATGCCTACCAGATTTAAGTTAAAAAACAAAGGTTCGGCGATATGTACTTCATAGTGACGCTGAAAAATAAAGAAGAAAAAAAAACTGAAAAAATGTAAAAAACTAAAAAAAAACTAAAAAGAAAAAACACTGAAAGATAAATTAAAGACCGGGACACAAATGACGAATGACACAGAGGGAATATAAATGACGACCAGGAACCTCAAAGAAAAATTACAGACTGGGACACCCGGACACAAATCACGACCGGGAATATAAATGACGACCGGGACGCAGGGACACAACTACAACGGGGACGCCGGGGGCACAGGTGGGATATATAATTGACGGCTGAGACACAGGGATTGTTTGAATAGAAATTACAGACCGGGGCACCGGGACACAAATGACGACCGGGACACTGGGACACAGGGAATATAAATGACGACCGGGACACTCAAAGAGAAAATACAAACTGGGACACCAGGACACAAATGACGACCGGGACACAGGGAATATAAATGCTATTTATAAATGCACAGACAATGGGACAGCGAAGAATGTTGTATATTCGCATGTTTTACGTAGTTAAAAATATATATTTATATCTATCTCTATTCACAGGTGGGACACAGGGACACAGCTACAATGGCGCGTAAAGACTAAACAGTAAAGACTTAAACAGTTCCCTATGATATTCCAGTGCTGTACTTGCTGTGGAAGAACAGAGGGAAAAAAAGGTACCTTTGATGAAGAATATCATGCTATCCAGGGCTGACCAATTGTATAAGCCTAATGAAATAAAGGTTGTCTATGGTTGGGGTGAAAGGATGTCATAAAGGAAATATTTAAGGGAAAGTCCTGGGAGGACGTAAAGAGGGAGGCTTTGAATATAGTGGAATGGAGGAGCAGGCGTAACGTTGTTGGCTTCAGGCGTCTTGGTGCTACGGCGAATGGCTATTAGTAGTATTAACACTTTTAGTGGTCACTTTATGTTCCCCTATATTTTCACCACTACTAAACTTTTAGTGGTCACTAACTTACACTCTCCCTCGAATTTCTTCGTCATCTGTGCTTGAATCAAGGATAATTTAACACATGGGCCCACCTTATCCCGCTTAGAACTGAATTCCTCTCATGGCAAAAACTTACAAAGGTGCAATAACTACGTGATTGTTACATATAAGCCGTTCTTGACTAACAACAGCTTCCTATCTTAACGGTATGGAGTTGCCAGTTCAGCGTCCGCCTTGCCAAAAAATGAGAGACATTGAAGGCATTTTTTCATTGTATTGGATTAACGTTGTAACATTGTATTGTATTGGATGCTTCGGCCCTGCAGTGCATTCCTGCAGCATGATTCGATCTCTGGGTCCCGTATTACAAAGCTAAGGTCAAACCCACTGTGCCACCACAAGAAGATATTGAAGGCAGATTGTTGGTGAAAGCACATTTGAAATTGTCCTCCGTAAATTATGCCTTAGTTCCTGTGTATGACTGCCCTTTGTTATGTTTTTTTCTTTCAATTCTTCTTTGTGTTGGTATTGTATGCTTTTGTCAGAATTTAATTATTTCTTTTCCTTTATTACTCAAACAATGTTGTATCTTAGATTTATGATGGACAATCTATCTTCTATATATATAAAAATAAGTTGTTGTCTGTCTGTCGACTGACGTCATTATAAGGATTGAGCTGTATGTCATCATGAAGTTAGTCATCATATATACCAAATGACGACCGGGACACAGGGACACAACTACAACAGGGACGCCGGGGGCACAGGGGGATATATAAATGACGACGGGGACACAGGGAATGTTTGATTAGCAATCACCATCAACAAAGCTCAAGGGCAATCATTAGAATAACGAGGTATAGATCTGAATACAGATTGTTTTTCCCATGGACAATTTTATGTTGCATGTTCAAGAGTCGGTAAACCTGACAATCTATTTATATGCTCAGAAAATGGGACATCGAAGAATGTTGTATATTCGCAAGTTTTCCGTAGTTAAAAAAATATACATATCTATCTATATTCACAGGTGGGACACAGGGACACAACTACAATGGCGTGTAACTAATATGGCGCATAACGACTTACGCGCGGGGGGGGCTTGGGGGAACGCGAAGCGCCACCCCAACGCCATCCCAACAGCTAGTAAGTTTATAAATTAATATTATCCAGTAGAACAAATTTATAACAATACATTTGTATAATATATTTATATAATATATATAACAATATATATTTTCGCATTTCAAGATATAGCATATGGACTTGAACGATATGTGTAGAGATATACCTAAAAAAAATGGTTATTGACATTTGCTATAAATATTAATTTTGTAGAAGAAGAAGAAGTTTTATCCCATTACCTGAACAATAGACATATCTACAACCTTGGCCGTTATGTAAAATTAGACCAATAAAAGTAGCCAAAGCAAAGGACATTAGCAAATTGTCTGAAGTAATGAAACTACAAACCAATGAGGAAAAAAATATGGCTAGAAGGTTAGTGACAGAGAGAATGAAAACGGATCAAAATAGAAAATGATTGTGATAATGATTGGGTATAGGATTTTGACAGAGATAAGGTGATTAATGCGTACTATGTCTTTAAAAAAAATCAAGGTTCATTAATATGTATTTCATAATGACAAAAGACAAGCCAAGGCAAAAGTATGAATACATAATCATGTAAGACTACACCAGTGAGACCATCTAAAGCGAAGGGCATTAAAAAATTGTCTGAAAAAAAACTCCAAGATGAAGAGTATTTCTATATGTATTTCATTATGAAAAAAGAGATGGTGAAGCAACAGTAGACTTTTAATATTTTATAGAAGCCTCGAGCGATGAATAGCTATAGTGAAAGACATTGAATTTTATAAGGAAGTTATCCATAAGCCTGATACTGCATCAGCCTCTATCAAACAGTTCGTGGTAACCAACTATAGTAAGGAGCGACCCAGCTCAATAGTAAACGAAACTCTAAAAAACAGAATTTTGATGCTAAAAGATACATCAAAAGAATTAGATTTTCATGTTGATTTTAAATATATAAGTTTCATCAAATTTAGTCTTTGTCATCAAAGGTTACGAGCCTGAAAAAAATTGCCTTATTTTAGAAAATAGGGGGAAACACCCCCTAAAAGTCTTAAAATCTTAACAAAAATCACACCATCGCATTCAGCGAGTCAAAAACCCTGTAGCAAAAATTTCAAGCTCCTATTTACAATAATGTAGAATTTCATATTTCTTGCGAGAAGACAGATAACGGGTGCGTGTTTATTTGTTTTTTTTCTCTCTCTTTCCCCAGGGGTCATAGTATCGACCAAATGGTCCTAGAAAGTCGCAAAAGGGCTCATTCTAACGGAAATAAAAAGTTCTAGTGCCCTTCTCAAGTGACCCAAAAAATGGAGGACACCTAGGCCCCCTCTCACGCTCTTTTTTCCCCAAAGTCAACAGATCAAAATTTTGAGATATCCATTTTGTTCCTCATAGTCGAAAATATTAAGGATTATGTCTTTTGGGATGACTTACTATCCCACAGTTTCTGGGGGAGGGGCTGCAAGTTACAAGCTTTGACCAGTGTTTACATGCAGTAATGGTTATTTGGAAGTGTACAGACGTTTTCAGGGGGATTTCTTTGGTTTGGGGGGTGGGGTTGAGGGAAGAGGGCTATGTAGAAGGATCTTTCCTTGGAGGAATATGTCATGGGGGAAGTGAAATTCAATGAAATGGGCGCAGGATTTTCTAGCAATACTTTAAAAAACAATGAAAAAATAAACATGAAAATTTTTTTTTAATTGAAAGTAAGGAGTAGCATTAAAACTTAAAACAAACAGAGATTATTACGCATGTGAGGGGTTCAAAAAAGAATTTAGCATAAAGAGTGAGGTATTTACGAGGAGATAAATACCTCACTCTTTATGCTAAAGTATTTTTAGTAATATCAACTATTTATTCTACGGCCTTTCTGATTCAGGGCCCATTCTTAAAGAATTGGGACAAAACTTAAGATTTAGTGTAAAGAGCGAGGTATTAACGAGGGGACAAACCCCCTCATATACATAATAAAAGTCAGAAGAATATAAAAGTTTGTTATGTAAGTTAATTCTTAAGTTATGTATATTTTTTACTAATAAAAACGTTCGTTAAAAATTAAAAGTTCTTGTAGGCTTTTTAGGTAACCAAAAAATTGGAGAGCAACTAGGCCTTCTTCCCCATCCCTTATTTCTCAAAATAGTCTGATGAAAACTAAGAGAAAGCCATTTAGCCAAAAAAAGAATTAATATGCAAATTTCATTTTAATAATATATGTGTGGAGAGCTAAAATCAAACATGTATTAATTCAAAAACGTTCAGAAATTAAATATAAAAAAAACAGTTTTTTAACTGAAAGTAAGGAGCGACATTAAAACTTAAAATGAACAGAAATTACTCCGTATATGAAATGGGTTGTCCCCTCCGCAATCCCTTGCTCTTTACGCTAAAGTTTGACTCTTTGCCACAATTCTACTTTTTAAAACAATTAAAAACGTTATTCTTTGAATTTGAATTTTTGCTTTGAATTTGTTCATTTTATTCCAAGAAATGTTTACATAGGGCCAATATCCAGGGGATAGTCATATCTAAATGATAAGGAATCTCGAATAATAGCGATGGTCACAATAATGAAAGGTCAGTCAGCAAAAATAGACCCAATTCCATCAGAAATAGGGGATATAAATGGGGGATTAGAACATTTATTAACTAATTTGGAGTAAGCAATTATTTAAGTTAAAGCAGAAAACATAAATATGAAGCGAGAAGGGAATTCTCTTAGAACAAAGCTGGAGAAGACGCGACTTAAAATAAGTAACATGGAGGATGGTTTGAAAAGAACAAATATGATTTACACAACTTCGATCCATCAAGACAAGCGCAGATATTACTTGAAGATGTAGTTGCCACTTTTAACCAGTTTATTCCAAACGCCTCGATACGTCTTAACGACATAAAAGAGGTTTTCCGTATTACATGCAATCAAAACCCCGTCCCGTTTTGGTTAAATTCCTGAGTGCTTTTTGCATGAAATTTGTTCTGAAATCAGGTCAACATTTTAGACACGCAAAAACTTTGATAACGCCTGATTGCACAGAACGAGAATTGCTCGCGAGAAATATAATGAAATTTACACTTGAGGCAGCGAAATCAGCGGGAAAACAGGCTAAGGCGTAGTATGAAATTGTTTATAGAGAACAAGAGTTACATATTCGATTTCGCTCTGATGCAATAGAGGAGCACACAGAGCCTAGTGATGCATACAAAAGGGGAGTTGCTATTGCATACCAGATATAAGCTGTTGGAAGTTCAAACATAACGTGGATAGAAGGCGGAACACCGAATTGGATTCGTAGTTATAAAACTCAAGCGTCGATTTATGCAGACGTTCGGTACCGCATTTAGTAATTATGTACAATTGCAAAACATAATCGAAGTGCATAAAACTCCGTTTTCTTTTGCTGCGCAACAAGTTGAAAGGGGCACTCCAAAGTGTGGAAATTCTGAAATTATTACCCCGAATGATAGTGCGCGGAATACAAAACATCCACTTTTTTTTATTGAGGTAGGGCCACAACAATTGAAAGGCAGATCGCATCTCGTAAGCTATCTTTCCAAGATCAAAGATTTGGCCGCAGAAATAGGGAGAGCAGGGCTATTCTATTACACAGGAAAGAATAAGTATAGTGCATTGGAACAATCAATGATGAAATGAAATCAAAATTAATAGTCTATTGGTATCGCAGAGTATGTTTGATAATGTAGCATCATCTGAAACTTGGTTGGAAAATGAAATTTAGTTTAAATGGTTTTGGTATTTCGGTGTCTATCGTAAAAAACATAGGAATGTAGGAACTTATAGTGGAGTAGCAATTTTGTATCTTAGAATTTTTCGTCTAAGTATAAAGTCCAACGGCTGAAGAGTGTTTCTTGTAATTTCATATGGTTAAGAGTCGAAACCGATGAACGGTTTATTATTTTTTGTGCAGAATATATCCCTTTACAGTTAAGCTCGTACAACGAGAAGGATACGTGGTGTACATTAGAGGATGAAAAAGGTAAAAAATATGTTCAGCTTCCTTCTAATTCGTTTTGTCTTATGGAGGACTTCTAGGATCAAGTTGGGGTTACTCCAGAATTTTTTATGTCACCTCATGCCTGTAGGAATGAAGCTACTTGGGAGGTTTGGGATGATTTGGTAATCCTTCTCCCTCCAAGGGCCAGTGAGGACCATAGCAGACGAATGAATAATCGGGGCTGTTGAATTTTGGATTTTTGGGGGAAGGAAAATTTTGTCATTTCAAAAGGAAAAGTTGAAAAGAATGAACATAAGAAAATTTCACTTGTTTTTTCTGAGGCTTCTGCAAGCGTGATTATATTTTGTTTGAGGTTACTATTTGGCGTGTATGTGTGGATTTTGAGGTGATGGCACCGGCAAGTTCGGATCACTTGCCTATTATAGCCTATTTTGAGAGGGTTAGTTCTAAGAAACTAGTGGCTAATAGTGATAGGAAGAGAAAACGCAGGGAAAATGAGGATTTAGGGATTAGAAAGGCACTGAAAGTAACAGGAGAGAAAGAGAAAAATTTTCTCTGATGGTGGAGTGTGATGGCGAGTAAAGAAGTTCAGCAAGAATTGGATGAATGTTTGGTTTTACTAGGTGAAGGAAGTATAGAGGAGTCGTTAGCAATAGTTAATGATTTTGTTTATAACTTCATTAGTTAATGAAGATAAATTGCAGAGTTAAGAATGGTATTAAGAATAGATATTTTGATGATGATTGTGAAAGCAAACGCCAGAAAGTTTTAGAGGCACTGTAGAAAGTGAGAGATAGCATAGGTAGTAGAGAAAATATTAAATTTTATATAGATTATAAGTTGATTCAGTAAATAGTCCGGGAATAACCTTTTCAGTGAACTATTTTTGAATATAATCTAGTAAATAATCTGGAATTTCATTATTTTGTAAATGACACAAAAAGTTACTTGTTTTTTCGGCTGTTTTTATTTAATCATTCTTGAGTTAGGTTTTGGCCCTAGCCAAGCACTTTTTGTGCTTTCCTGGCAGATTATGTACAGCGGTTATGTGTTTTCTGTTATAATATATATTATTGAATTGAATTTTTGTATAAATATGCTAGTTTCAGTTATACTATTTTAGTAATTCTACTGATGACGATCGCTGTATATGTGATCAAAATATCTGGACTTTTGTACCTGTATTTTTCACTGTCTAAATAAATGGATTTATCTCCATCTGAAAATTTATTTGTTCGTCTAAGAACGACAGTGTGTTTCAGTGAACTCTCTTTAAAAATAAAAAATAATCCTGAAGTTCATTATTTTGCAAACAATCCAAAATTTTTTTATATAAATATGCTAGTTTCAGTTATGTTATTTTAGTAATTCGACTAATGACGATCGCAGTATGTGTGATCGAAATATCTCGACTTTTACCCCTGTTTTTTTTTTCACTGTCTAAATAAATAGATTTATCCTCATTTCAGAATTTTTTGTTTTTCATAGACCGGGGTATAGTCCAAGAAGACAATACCTAATTTAAGGTATTACGTCAAAAAACTTCGTATATATGATGAAATGAGACTAACCAAATGAACAACTATAAATTCAAGATTTCGTTTGCAATTAGAAGACACAGAAGACTCCACCACCTTCATTGGAAATTTATTTTACTTTTGGGCAAGATTAAAGAGGGAATGGTGGGCTACATCAAGACATTGAATGATTTTTTCAGTGAGCTCTCTCTGAAAATAATGTAGTGAATAATCCAGCATTTTATTATGTTTTGAATGACGCAAAAAGTTATTTTTTGTGTGTGTAAATATGCTAATTTCCTGTTATATTATTTTATTAATTCTACTGATGACAAAAGCTGTATTTGTGATCAGCATATCTAAACTTCTGTGCCTGTTTTTTTTTTCTATGTCTAAATACATTGATTTATCCCCATTTGAAATTTTTTTTGTTTGTCATAGAACGGGAGTTAGGTCTAAGAATACAATGCCTAATTTAAGTTGTTACGTCCAAAATGCGTCGTATATATGGGCAAATGAAACCAACCAAGTGAACAACTATAAACTCAACGTCTCGTTCGCATTTTGAAGACACGAAAAAACTTTGCCACCTTCATTGGAAATTAGTTTACTTTCGGTCAAGATTAAAAAAGTAAAGTTAAATCAAGAAATTGAAGAAACTTTTCAGTGAACTCTGTCTGAAAATAGTCTATTAAATAATCCGGAAGTTCATGATTTTGTAAATGACCCAAAAAGTTATTTTTTATGTATTAATATGTTAATTTCAGTTATATTATTTAATTAATTCTACTGATAACGATAGCTGTATATGTGATCAAAATATCGGGACTATTATAGTTTTTTTCACGGTCTAAATAAATGGATTTATCCCCATTTTAAAATGTATTTGTCCGTCATTGAACGGCAATATGATCTAAGAAGAGATTACCTAAATTTAAGGTGTTACGTTGAAAATGCGTGGCATATTTTTGGGAAGTATGACCAACCATGGGAACAACTATAAAAATAACATTTCGTGTGCAACTAGAAGACACAGAAGGCTTTGCCATCTTTTTTGGAAATTTATTTTACTTTTGGGCAAAATTAAAGAAAGAATGGTACATCAAGACTATGAATGATCTTTTCAGTGAACTCTCTTTTAAAATTATATATTGAATAGTCCGATACTTCATTATTTTGTGAATGACCCAAAAGTTATTTGTTGTTTTGTATAAATATGCTTATTTCAGTTATATTGTTTTAATTATTCTACGGATGACGATCGCTGTATATGTAATCGAAATACCTAGACTTCTGTACCTATTTTTTCCAATGTCTAAATTCATTGATTTATCCCCATTTGAGATTTTTTTTTTGTCATGGAACAGGAATGTGGCCTAAGAGTACAACACCTAATTTAAGGTGTTACGTCCAAAATGCGTCGTATATATGAGGAAATGAGACCAACCATGCAAACAAGTATAAACTCGACATTTCGTTTACAATTAGAAGACACGGAAGGCTTTGCCACCTTCTTTGGAAATTTGTTTTAGTTTTGGGCAAGATTATAAAAGTAAAGTTACAATTCAATGAACTTTTCAGTGAACTTTCTATGAAAATAATTAGATAAATAATCCTGAAGTTCATTATTTTGTAAATGACCCAAAAAGTTATTTTTTTTCATAAATATGCTAATTTCAGTTGTATTATTTTAGTAGTTCTACTGGTGACGATCGCTGTATATGTGATCAAAATATCTGGATTTATGCCTCTTTATTTCATAGTCTAAATAAATGGATTTATCCTCATCATAAAATTTATTTGTTCGTCATCGAGCGGCAATGTCTTCTAAGAAGAGAAAACCTAAATTTAAGCTATTACCTCGAAAATACGTAGTATATATTCGGAAATGAGACCAAGCAAATGAACAACTATAAACTCAACATTCCGTTTGCAATTAGAAGACACAGAAGACCATGTCAACTTCTTTGGAAATTTGTTTTAGTTTTGAGCAAGGGTAGAGAAGGAAAGTTACATCATAGATAACTTCGAAGACCACACTGCCTTTCCCTGACGAAAGTATAACAGTTCAAAATAAAGATGAAACCTTTTAATTGACAGTGAACAGATTAAAAAAATTTTAACTTGATATTTCTAACATCTATATAGCGGTCATCATCAGCAGTAAAACAGTTTTACTGCTGATGATAAACATATGTATATGTGTTCGGAATATCCAGTTAAAATTTTTTATATCTGTTCACTGTCAATTATAAGGTTTCAACCCTATTTTGAACTGTTATACTTCCGAAAGTTACATGAAGAAACTGAGTGAACTTTTCAGTGAACTCTATTTGAAAATGAGTAGCTGAAAGGCAAAGTAAAAAGAAAACAAACTCAAGCAAGGCCTTGATATTTGACTTTTGACTATTGTGCATTTATCCAATGACAAAATAAGGACCAAGTAATATCATAGCCTTGAGCCAGAACTTAAAGGAAAAAAGAGACTTAGTAATGCCCTTCCAAGAAATAAAGACAATTATTCAAGTTGTCTTATATCAAGTCTTATATTCTCATCTTTATATTTTTTTTATTTTATATCACCTATTTTCTTATATCAATACCCTCAATTTACAATTTGATCAAGGATTCTAAAAGAATCACAACTTAACATGGAAAACACTGAAAATTATTATCTGTGTTGAGTATACACACACACACACACATATATATATATATATATATATATATATAAATATATATATATATATATATATATATATATATATATATATATATATATATATATATATATATATATATATATATATATATATATATATAACTATATATATAAATATATATATATATATATATATATATATATATATATATATATATATATATATATATATATATATATATATATATATATATATATATATATATATATATATATATATATATATATATATAGTAGACTGTGAAGATTCAACAACAAAAAGAATCAGTCGAAGTGATTTTTTGTCCCAGCTAAATCAATTAAGCGTGACAATTTAAGTGCGACATTTCGTTTGTTTGTCCAAATTTTTTAAACAAATTATGTTTAAAGTTTAACAGAACCTCGATTCAATTGCAAACTTACTTTTATGATAATTATGATAATAAAATGAACTACGGTGAGTTCTAATTTCTTAGAAACCAAATGTTGATTGCAACTACTGTTAAATGAAAACCTTGAAAAGAAAGTATAAAAAGAGAATATTGAGAAGAGTTTGTTTCAAAATTGTCTAATAAATTATTATTCCTACTGAGTAGACGGTTAATTGACAAATATATCTATCTGTTGAAAGTAGATTGTGAAAATTCAACAAAACGAAGAAACAGTAGAAGTGATTTATTGTTCCAGCTAAACCAATTGAAAATGACAATATAAGTGCAACATTTTGCTTTTTTTTCAAAAAAAATTAAAATATATCATGTTTAAGGTTTAATAGTACCTCGATTCAATTGCTAATTTACTTTGATAATAATAATAATAACAAAAAAATAAATTATAATGAACTCTTGACTATAATAGAATAAAATAATTGATATCTGGTCCTAACAATATTGAGTATAATCTCTAATTTATAATATTTAGGTGACGGAATAACAAGACACTAGATTTGAATTTTTAGTATTGTAATGGTTCTGGAAAAAATTATATTAAAATTAATCTTAGTAAAAGAAAAGCAAAATGTAAAAAGAATGATTATTCTAGAGAACTATGTATCACAAAAATGGGAACATCATTTTATTTATGAATAGGCACCATGTAGTGCAATAACAAATTAGGAATATAATATTTAAGAAATATTCCATTAAGCTTTTACCAGATCAAAAATTAACAAGAGCGACAAAAACCTTTAAGGAAGCAAAAAAATTATATGAAACAATACAAATTTTATTAGTATATCAATATTTCCTTATGTACAAGGATATACATCTGTGCTGAAAATATATATTGAGATAAAATTGAGCAGCTGAAATCAGTTCAGCTCAATTCGCTCTGAACACACACATGAACAAGCTCTCTTGGTAAGTAGATATTTAACATCTGGAGGTAGATATAATCTAGTATTTTGAATTGTTTAGCTAAATGCTCCTATTTTACCTATAAACTAAATTATTATGTATTTTATATGTATGTGATAACAATAAATTGCTCATTTTCTCTGTAATGTTTACGATTTGTGTTCAAAGCATAGGTTCGTATATCTGAGGCCCCAAGGAACACACCGACGGTCACAACTGAATTTGAAATAATTTCATGTATAGGCAAACGTCACAACTACCATATCATAATTCCTTGATTTTTTCAAAATACAAAAATTCATATTATTAATTCTGAGAAAATTCCAAAAAGTTTTGGTCTTAGTTACATGACTGAGTGCCAACAAAAAACAAATTAAACTAGATGCGAGCGACGAACTATGTAAAGTTCATAAAGGAAGAAAAAGATGCCGTTGTCAATCTGATACTTGAATTCGAAAAAGCAAACAAACAGAAGGGTGACATACATTTTATCTCATTATTACAACTATACACGGGGAACACAAGAAAAACAGGCAAGTCCTAAGAATATTATAGTTGAAAAAAGAATCGAAAAGAAAATGGAAGAAGAAAATTAGCAAGTAAGCTGGATGTAAAATATAAATTTCTTCAAAATATTTTGTTGCTTGAAATAAGATTGGGAAATATACGACGGTATTGTTTAAAATCTAGTGTTTTTAAATAAGATAGAAATAAGGAAATACATTATTAAAAATATGAAATATTTTCTTCAAAAAGTTTTGCTGCTTAAAAAAAGATGAGAAAATATGCAATGGTGTGTTTCAAAATGTATTGTTTCTAGAGATAAGGTAAATAATCAAACCTAATAACCAGATGACCTTAGCTTGTTCAATCCAAAAAAGTGTAAAAATATGACAAAGCCTTAAAATAAGAAATTTAAAAATCAAGGTCGAACCCTCAAACCCCTGAAGAGTCGGCAACCCATGACAATGCCTCATTATTTATATCCGATCAATCCAAAAACATATATATATATATATATATATATATATATATATATATATATATATATATATATATATATATATATATATATATATATATATATATATATATATATATATATATATATATATATATATATATATATATATATATATATGTAAGTTGTCTGTGTGTGTGTGTCTGTCGAGTGACGTCATGTATGTGTGTTGACTGACGTCATGTTTTCGACTGACGAAATTACAGACCGGGACATCAGGACACAAATGACGACCGGGACACCGGCACATAGGGAATATAAATGACGACCGGGACACTCAAAGAGAAAGCGACCGGGACACAAGGAATGTTCGATTAGCAATCACCATCAACAAAGCACCGGGACACAAATGACGACCGGGACACAGGGAGTATAAATGACGACCAGGACACAAGTAAAAAAAAACTAAAAAAACTAAAAAAAGGTAAAAACTACAAAAAAACTAAAAAGAAAAAAAAATACAAACTAATAAAAAAACTAAAAAAGCTAAAAAACTAAAAAAAAACTAAAACGGAAAAAAAAGAAAAAAAGGAAAAAAAATTATAAATAAAGGAGAAAAACAAAACTAAAAAAATAAAAATAAAAAAAACTAAAAAGAAAAAAAACTAAAAAAACTAAAAAAAAAGTAAAAACCAACAAAAACTAAAAAGAAAAAAAGGGGAAAAATATAAAAATTTATTTCATCATAGACCATTTCAAAAACGAATGTATATACAGACCGGGACACCGGGATGCAAATGACGATCGGTACACAGGGAATATAAATGACGACCGGGACCCAGGGACACAACTACAAAGGGGACGCCCGGGGGCACAGGGAGATATATAAATGACGACGGGGACACAGGGAATGTTCGATTAGCAATCACCATCAACAAAGCTCAAGGGCAATCATTAGAATCATGAGGTATAACTAAAAAAACTAAAAAAAGGTAAAAAACTAAAAACTAAAAAAAAGACCAATTCAAAAACGAATGTATATACAGACCGGGACACCGGGACACAAATGACGACCGGGACACTGGGACACAAGGAATATAAATGACACCTGGGACACTCAAAGAGAAATCACAGACTGGGACACCGGGACACAAATTACAACCGGGACACATGGAATATAAATGACGACCGGGACACAGGGACACAACTACAACAGGGACGCCGGGGGGCACAGGGGGATATATCAATGACGACGACGACACAGGAAATAGTCGATTAGCAATCAACATCAACAAAGCTCAAGGGCAATCATTAGAATCATGAGGTATAGATCTGAATACGGATTGTTTTCCCATGGACCATTATATGTTGCATGTTCAAGAGTCGGTAAACCTGACAATCTATTTATATGCACAGACAATGGGACAGCAAAGAATGTTGTGTATTCGCAAGTTTCACAGGTGGGACAAAGGGACACAACTACAATGGCGCGTAACTAATATGGCGCGTAACGACTTACGCGCGCGAAGCGCCCCCACCAACTAGGTGTTGGGGTGGCACTAAGCGCCACCCCAACAGCTGGTATATATATATATATATATATATATATATATATATATATATATATATATATAAATATATATATATATATATATATATATTTATATATCTATATATATAAAAATAAGTTGTCTGTGTGTGGATCTGTGGATGTGTGGATCAGGTGACGTCATGTTTCGGCTGACGTCATGAAATTAGTTGCCATCATTTTTGCTTTGAAGGCGTGACGTCATTCAATTTATATAAGACGTATGTTCGCGTAGAATTCTATTAATGCTTAAGTTTATAATGACTGATGAAGATGCTCAAAGAGTCTATGCCAAAAAACTTGCTGCTGATAGAGAAAGTCAGAAAAGAAAGCGTGCCGAGGAACTACCAGAGCAACGCGAAAGCAGACTTGCTGCTAAAAGAGAAAGTAAAAAAAGAAGGCGTGCCGAGGAACTACTAGAGCAACGCAGAAGCAGACTTGCTGCTAAAAGAGAAAGTGAAAAAAGAAGGCGTGCCGAGGAACTACTAGAGCAACGCAGAAGCAGACTTGCTGCTAAAAGAGAAAGTGAAAAAAGAAGGCGTGCCGAGGAATCAAAAGACCAGCAGGGAAACAGGCTTGAGGCTGATAGAGAAAGAAAGAACAGAAAGCATGCCGAGGAACTACCAGAGCAACGCAGAAGCAGACTTGCTGCTAAAAGAGAAAGTGAAAAAAGAAGGAGTGCCGAGGAACTACTAGAGCAACGCAGAAGCAGACTTGCTGCTAAAAGAGAAAGTGAAAAAAGAAGGCGTGCCGAGGAATCAAAAGACCAGCAGGGAAACAGGCTTGCTGCTGATAAAGTAAGAAAAGAAAGCGTGCCGAGGAATCAGAGCAATCTGAAAGTTATCGCCTGGCATTCAGGTACAACCCAGTCGATGATTATAGCTTGAGTAGATGTGTTCAAATCGGGACAATGTCTAAAATTTGTCCCTATTGCAAGGCCTTGAAATTCAATGGTGAAACAATGGGAATGTGTTGCGCCTCAGGAAAAGTTAAACTTCCTCTATTGGCTGCACCACCAGAGCCATTGAAGACTTTCCTTACTGGAACTACGTCAGAATCTAAGCGTTTTTTGTCAAAAATCAGACAATACAACTCATGTTTCCAAATGACGTCGTTTGGAGCCCAAATCGAAAATCAAGATCAATTTATGTCTACTTTCAAAGTAAAAGGGCAAATTTATCATAAAGCAGGGTCCCTTCTACCATTCTCAGGCGAGAATCATAAATTTTTACAATTGTACTTCATCAGTGATAGAAATTCTGAATTGAATGCACGTTGCGAAATTTCTCCCAACGTTGAAAGGACAATCGTTTCCCAATTGCAACATCTTTTCCACGAAAATAATAAGTTAGTGCGTCTGTTCAAAACAGCCATCGATTTGATGCCTACTGATACTCATAAAATTGTTATTTCCGCTGACAAAACGCCTCCTGGCCAACATGTGCGTAGATACAATGCTCCGACTATCGACGAAGTGGCAATCGTTATGGTCGGTGATCAGTTTTTACCTCGAGATATTATTCTACATAAGCGAAACGCTCAGTTGTTAAGAATTGCTGAAACTCATCGATGCTACGATGCCCTACAATATCCTATAATTTTTTGGGATGGAGCCGATGGCTATCACTTTAATATTAAATTGATGAATCCAGCCACTAACAAAGAAATGAATAAGAAATGCAGTGCAATGCATTATTATTCCTATAGACTAATGATTCGGCAGGATGATGAAAATTATATTTTAAAATGCCGTGAATTGTTTCACCAATTTATGGTTGATATGTATGCTAAAATTGAATCAGAACGTTTGCTATATATCCGCCTGAATCAGACCAAGCTCCGCTCTGAACAATACATTCATTTGCGAGATGCAGTTATAAATGACGGTAATACCACAAACGTTGGAAGATTAACAATTTTACCTTCGTCATATGTTGGCAGTCCCCGTCATATGCATGAATATGCTCAAGATGCTATTGCGTATGTTCGTCTCTATGGTCGTCCAGATTTATTTATTACATTTACATGTAATCAATCTTGGGACGAGATACTGCAGCTTTTACTTCAAGGACAATCGGCGGTTCATAGGCATGACATTACGGCACGTGTCTTCCGGCAAAAGTTGAAATCACTGATAAACTACCTTGTAAAACATGAAGTGTTTGGGTCAGTGCGATGCTGGATGTACTCAGTGGAATGGCAAAAACGAGGTTTGCCACACGCACATATACTAATCTGGCTACATAAAAAAATTACTTCAAACGAAATTGATGATGTGATTTCCGCTGAAATACCTGATAAAAATGTCGATAACGGGTTACATGATATTATTGTAAAAAATATGATACATGGACCTTACGGTGCACTGAACGAAAATTCACCATGCATGGCCAAAGGAAGGTGCACAAAGCAATATCCTCGACTTTTAGTACCCAAAACAATTACTGGCAATGATGGTTACCCACAATATAGAAGAAGATCTACTGAAGATGGCGGTAAAACAGCAATAATAAAGAAGCGTAACGGTACCACCATCGAAGTAGATAACCAGTGGGTTGTTCCATATTCCCCTTTATTATCAAAAACATTTAATGCACACATAAACGTTGAATACTGTAACTCCGTAAAGGCAATCAAATACATATGTAAATACGTCAACAAAGGCAGTGACATGGCAGTTTTTGGCTTGCAGTCCGAAATCAAAGATTTCGATGAAATCGTAGAATATCAGGCTGGAAGATACATAAGCAGTAATGAAGCTGTTTGGCGAATTTTTTCATTTCCGATACATGAGCGTAGTCCAGCTGTTGTTCACTTAGCGATACATTTACAGAATGGTCAACGTGTTTATTTCACGGAAACCAACGTGCAACAAAGAGTCCTGAATCCACCGGATACAACATTAACAGCTTTTTTTTCGCTTTGCAAAAATGATTCTTTTGCAAAAAAACTGCTGTATACTGAAGTGCCTTCGTATTACACGTGGAATACTAAAAATAAAGTATTTGAACGTCGAAAACAGGGTAAGTCAGTCGACGGCCAACCTACCATCTTCAAAGATACCACGATAGGAAGACTCTACACCGTTCACCCCAATCAACATGAATGCTTCTTTCTACGCCTGCTTTTGGTGAATGTACCCGGTCCGACATCCTTTGAGTATTTGAGGACTGTAAATGGTACTATACATGACACTTACCGTAGTGCATGCCAAGCTCTGAATTTATTGGAGAATGACCAACACTGGGATAACTGCATCAATGACGCGTGCGAAACGTCAACCCCAAGTCAAATTCGTGCATTGTTTGGCATCATTTTAACAACTTGCTCTCCATCAGTTCCTACAGATTTATGGGAAAAATATAAGTCAAAAATGTCCGAAGATATACTTCATCGAAAACAGTTAGAGACGTCAGACATGACTTTTGATTTTACACCAGAAATTTATAACTACACTTTAGTTGTTATAGAAGATTTTTGCATAAGTATGGCAAACAAACCTCTTCAGGGTTTGGGAATGCCTTCACCTAACCGTATCGCTGCTGTTTCGACATGTGTAGAATTGGATCGTGAACAAAGTTACAGTACGAGTGATCTATTGTCGTATGTACAAAATAACATTTCCAAGTTAACGTCGGAACAAAAAGACATTTATGATACGATAATGCATTGTGTCGATAACAACGTTGGAGAAATTTTCTTTTTGGATGCGCCAGGAGGTACTGGTAAAACGTTTGTGATAAAACTGATTCTGGCATCAATTCGATCTAAAAATGATATAGCGTTGGCAATTGCGTCGTCCGGAATAGCCGCAACATTGCTGCCTGGTGGAAGAACTGCTCATTCCGCTTTGAAATTGCCTCTGAACTTGCATTCTACAGAAACTCCCACGTGCAATATTTCCAAATCATCTGGGATGGGTAAAGTATTGCAGCAATGCAAACTTATTATTTGGGATGAGTGCACAATGGCACACAAAAAATCGCTCGAGGCTCTGGATCAATGCTTGAAAGATTTGCGAGTTAAGTCGAAACCCTTTGGCAGCACCTTAATATTGCTTGCGGGAGATTTCAGGCAAACATTACCTATAATACCTAGATCAACTCCTGCAGACGAAATAAATGCTTGCCTGAAAAATTCTGATTTATGGGCACACGTAAAAATATTAAAATTAACTACAAATATGCGTGTCCGATTGCAAAACGATGACTCTGGTCAAACATTTTCAGATCAATTGCTGGCAATGGGAAACGGAAAGCTCCCAGTAGACTCAATTTCAGGACGTATACAACTACCTGCTGATTTCTGTAATTTAGTGACGTCCAAAAATGAATTGATTGAAAAAGTATTTCCGAACATTCTAAAAAATTATAAAAATAATAAATGGCTAAGTGAAAGAGCGATTATCGCACCCCAAAAATATAGACGTCCACGAAATCAACAATATTGTTTTGACCAAGATTCAAGACCAGGCAGTCCTTTACATGTCAGTCGACACAGTTTTGGAACCAAATGAAGCGGTTAATTATCCATCTGAATTTTAAATTCCATAGATCTTTCAGGGTTTCCACCACACGTGCTACAACTAAAAATAGGCGTACCAATAATATTGTTACGTAACATAAGCCCACCAAAGCTTTGCAATGGCACTCGACTTGCCGTAAAAAAAACAATGGAAAACCTAATAGAGGCCACAATCCTGACAGGGCCTTTTGAGGGTGAGGCTGTTCTTATTCCTCGCATTCCCATGATTCCAACAGATCTGCCTTTTCAATTTAAAAGATTGCAATTCCCAATTCGATTTGCATTTGCAATCACCATTAACAAAGCTCAAGGTCAATCATTAGAAAAATGTGGTATTGATCTTAATACTGATTGTTTTTCCCATGGACAATTGTACGTTGCATGTTCGAGGGTCGGTAAACCTGACAATCTATTTATATGCAGCGAGAATTGGACAGCGAAGAATGTTGTATATTCGCAAGTTTTACGCAGTTAATTTGTATTTCGGAACCAAATGAAGCGGTTAATTATCCATCTGAATTTTTAAATTCCATAGATCCTTCAGGGTGTCCACCACACCTGCTACAACTAAAAATAGGCGTACCAATAATACTTTTAAGAAATATCAACCCACCAAAGCTTTGCAATGGCACGCGACCTGCCGTAAAAAAAAACAATGGAAAACCTAATAGATGCCACAATCTTGACAGGGCCTTATGAGGGTGAGGCTGTTCTTATTCCTCGCATTCCCATGATTCCAACGGATCTGCTTTTTCAA